>NC_051160.1:118935233-118970247 GCF_013339745.2 Dermacentor silvarum | reverse complement strand
AAAATAAAGGCCAAGATAGAGTGAATTTAGGCATTCGAACGCCCGAGCTTATATGGGAGTCGAACCAACGACCTTTGGTGTTAAGGCGAAGGTAATTACGGCACTGGAACTGTTAATTAAGGCACTTAAACCCACGACCTTTTGTGGGGGTCGGACCCATGACCATCGGTGCTCATTAGGGCGAACTTAATCAAGGCACAGTTAAGGTAGCATATCAATTAGGGCACTTGATCCCACAACCTTTGGTGGGAGGAAAACAAGTAATGAGAAGTAACAACGCATCGAATGAGAATATCAAGTAATTTAATGAATGTCTCCGGCTTTCTTAATGAATGCGCAGGCTTTCGCCTTCACCCTCTTTGGCGTATGCTAATGTGACTCAATTTTTCAGAGTCAGACATTACTTGCACGAGAATTCGAAACACTTAGTCAACTAATTAACAAAATTCACTAATTAACTTTCTGCAATTGACACATATTGCAATTTACGAATTGTAGCCGGTGAGATTATCGGGCGTATCCATTTGGAATGAGATTCCAGAATAACGCCAGTCTGGAGATATGCGCCATCAAACTCGTGTAAAAATGCACCGTTGTTCCACTTACCTTTTTACCAAAACGCTCTTTTATGCATTGAAGCACAAAAGTAACTGGAACGCCCATGTATTTGGCCCACGCTTTGGTAAATCATATCTGGAAACTGATGTTATCCTGGAAATTAATTTCAAGTTGATTACTTCCTGCTAGCTTAACGGCTACAATTCGTAAATTGTAATATGGGCTGCGAAGTAATTAAGGAGTTGATTTGTAAAATTTTGTTAATTAGTTGAATATACGTTCCGATTTCGAGTGCTAGTAATGCCCGCCTCTTCGAATAATCCAGCTCAAGGTCTAGAATCATGCTGTCTGCCACAGGCGATCTTTCAAAATTAAAAAAAAAAATAATTGGAGGACGCTTAAGCTTCGCCTTTAAGAGTGGAACGCGATAACGTTATCATGCCCCGTTCGCATCGCATTTTTGTTTCAGTGAGCTTCACCACAAGACAGAACGTGGGAAAGTCAGCTTACAAAGACCAAGCTTACACCGATCCCGTTAAAGTCGGCTTCACTTTTAAACAAATTAATTCTTGGGAAGACGTTTTCCAAGGGCGATATAAGTCGTCCTATATTCAAATCTGAAGGCCCTAGCAGCTTTTTTAAAATTTTAATAATTGTTTGCTATTGCCCCGACGCGCGCGCTTGTCCAAAACGCATTAGGCAGGTGAAGTCCCAATTTGATCTGCCGAGGATGCGAGCACCATCTGGATAGCATTCTCGCAAGTAAATTACCCGAGCGCACCGGGTTGGTGTGGTAGAAATGCTGGAAAAGGGGTTTGTGTTTGAGTTTCCTCGTAACAGAATTATGTTTTCTCGTACATTCAAACTACCATCCGACGCCACCATGTCTGTAGGTTGTGGTTAAGTCGTACTTCAGGGAGCATGGCGCAGAGCGCGCGTTTGCTCTCCGCCGTGCGTTCGCTCCCCGTGAAAGCGCGAGTCCCTCTTGCGCTTTGACTCGCACATACAGCATATGGCCAATGAGAGTCTTTTCTACGTCCGGAGGCGACCATCGAAGACTGAGCCCTTAACAGCTTTGCTGTAAAAAGGAGGCACGACATGAAAAGCTTATTGCAAGTGCTCCCACTCAGAATCGCTTTAATTTACCACACGGTATTCCTTGGCTTGATTACCTGTTGGCTTGATGTATATAGTCAGCATGTTAAGGGACACCAAAGAGAAATAATAAACCACTTTAGATTGACAATGTATTCTTAGATAACCACTTTCGTTGATTTCGTGGCACTAAAGACCGATTATGAGAAGAAAAAGAATGTCAGAATGAAAATTTTAATATCGCGTCCAAACGTCAGGACCCGGCACGCCAGTCTGACGTCACCAATTTTAAGTACTTTTTTTCGCATTTTGGCCGCTGTGGCTGAGTAAAAGCTATTCAGACTTGCAGAGTTCAGCCATTGACTCTTGAAATATAATGGCGTCCACTTTTACCAATGAAAATTTAACTGGGCCCGAGCAGACGGCGTTGAAATTAATGACGTCACGGCAAGCTGCTGTTGCGGTCACTTCAAGTCGGTGTCGCCACTAGTTTTTTGTCATTGCGTCTTTACTGGCTCACAAGTGTTTTCTCGTAATATTCTTAAGTGTCGTCCCTTTAAGCCCACAAAGCCCATATACCATTTCACATCAAGGGAAAAATTTGAATAACTTGTTCATCGTTATTCTGGTCATGGACTGTCGTATATTAAAACAGTAAAATCTTGAGTTAAGTATTAATTAATATAGTAAGTAATTATTTAGTGATAGGTTTGCTCTACTATCCACTATTGGACACGCGCTCCAGAATATCAAAGACCCTCTGTGCACCTTACGCTAAGCTTCCAGTGCCTAAACCAGAATTTTGAGGCATCAGACTCATGCAGCGTATCAAAAGCGAAACACGGGAATTTTTGAAGTTAAGGTAGTTTTTTCGCTTTGTTCCGTTGGGTTGATACCGCGTGGCATCGCTTTGCATGGCCAATGAGGAGCAGCGATACTTCGGTGAACGAAATCTCATTACTGTGCCATCTAAGTACAGGGATTTCTTTCTTTGTTCTTTTAACGTAGAGTGCACATGCTTCTCATTCTCGCTGACATGATGGCCGCGACGTGCGCGTTGAGCAGGCTGAAGAAGGTCCAGGAGAAGAAGAAGTTTCTGAGGGCACGCCGCGAGGAGGAGTTGGCGAAGCTGCAGCCCAAAGGTGTACTGGAGACACAGGATCATCAACCGCGTAACATCCTCCAAGACGACTCCGGCGACGAGGACATCCTCTTCACCTGATCCTGTCCGCGCTGATGCATCCCCTCCCGCTGGAAAACCTGTCCAATCCAGCTTCATTTGCGAAACGGGGTCTTTTTCTCTCTGCATCTGGGCGATCAACTGCGTGGTCTCAGTCTTTTTTGTTTTCTCTCACATTTTTCTTTTGTTCCTTGAAGTGTGTGTGAGCTCAATAAAATGAACAGTGAAAGCTAAGTTAAGACGCATAGGTGGGGCCTCCCTTTTTCTGAGAAGGGAGAGACAGACTAGGGATGCTATTCAAATTCCGCCATATTGTCGCATTTGTGATCTGGTCAGCTCTGATTGTCCCAAAGGCCTGCTAGCTATGGCTTCTCTGATTGGCTCAAATGCCGCCAAATACAGAATTTGACAATGTTGGAATGGTACCCCGGGTCGCGGTTTCCGGAAGCATTCACTTCGCTAGCTTGGCGGTGTTGGCGGCCTGCTTGGCTGTGTTGTGCCGGATACATGGTCGCGGTTTCTGTTGCGGGTAGTGATTCCGGGAAAGACGGGTCGTGTCAGCCGCCTGGACCAGCGAAGTCGTCACAACACACCCTTTTACTCGCTTGCCTGAGCCTATTCTAGCTATTGTGTGTTCCACCATGCGCTCATACATAAAAAAAGGAAGAAAAAAGACGTAAATAAAGCACTTTTGCTCGAAGGCGAAGCATTGAAAGGGACAGCAAGTTTTAGCGTTGCGCTGAAGGCGTCTCGGACAGCTGGCATGATGAGCACCGCCAATGGAGTTTCAGGCGTCGGATCTCATCATGCGCGCGATATGAGACTGAAGAAAAGCCATCGGCGTTCGTCAGCGACCCACGAATGGATTATATGGATTAACTTTGATGTTGGTAGTCCGTTCCGCTCAGACCAATGATGCACCATGGTGAGGTTTGCAGACAGCTACTCAGCAGGAACCCTACTGACATGTTTGCACAGCGCTCGTGTCTGAAACGGAAGCCAGGGGGGTATTCTGTAAGTGTCCACTAGAGTTATATGGCTCCTGTGGGTGTTACTGTATGTGGCTCCCGCAGTAATCCACCTAGTGGACGTTTCCATTTCGTCTCCTGCTGAAGTTCTGATTGGCAGGCCAAAAAGAGACAGGGAGCGCCAATCAGCACTTCTGCAGCAGGCGAAATGGACATGTCCACTAGGTGGACACTTAAAGAATACACCCCCCCCCCCCCCTAGCCCCCAGAACGCTACTCTGGCTCCGGCAGAGCAAATTTAGCGCTGCGTGACGATGCCTCCACTTCGCGTTTGCAGCCAATCGCATTTAGCATCTCTGTGAGCCAGCCACGCGCAGGCCACGCGTGCGCGTGTATATCGTGACAGCACAACAACGACGGCAACGGCGCAAATTCGTCTCAAGCGTACGTGTAATTTTTATCGTAATAAAACAAGACAGCAAGCCATCCCTCAGCGCCGTCCAGCGCCGTGACAGGCGGGGCCGCCCCGAAGGCGTGCTAGTGACTTGTTAAATTGCGAAGGCCGCAGCGTAAATACGAAAACCAGCTTATCTAATCAACAAGCGGAATTTTTCGGAGCTAACCCGGGAACTTGAAATCTGTCTTTCGTTTTTTTATCGTTTTTATTTTTACCCGCCGGGGTGGCTCAGTCAGCTAAGGCGTTGCCCTGCTGAGCACAAGGTCGCGGGATTGAGTCCCGGCCGCGGCAGCCGCATTTCGATGGAGGAGAAATGCAAAAACGCCCGTGTGCTTGCGTTGTACTGCACGTTAAAGAACCCCAGGTGGTCAAAATTAATCCGGAGCACTCCACTACGGCGTGCCTCATAATCGGAACTGGTTTTGGCACGTAAAACCCCAGAAAGAAGAATGTCTTTCAATTTTGCGTGTTTGCTGGCCTTAACCATGCTCTCTTGTCAGTAAGACTGATGAGAAGTGTAATTTACCAATCTAACAAAAATTGCCGTTTACTTTAGTGTTGCACTCGACACATGAGTGCGTTTTTGCCCTGCGCTTCTGTGGCAATGCGGCATGCGCGACCCTGGAATCGAACACGCGACATCGTGCTAGGCCACACAGCACCATAAGCGATATTCTACCAACGTGGTTTAGTCTGCAAACGTGAAACGATAGCGTAAGATTACGATACCATCTGTTATAATGATTGTATATGTAGGTGAATGAAATGGCGACAAGCAGAAACAGCACGGAACCAGCAGTGGTACCAGCAAATGTGACAGCGGCAAACAATACTACGGACCAGCATTGATACCGGCAGCATGTGAGTAGACGCAGCACCACCAGACAAATATGAGCTCACCACGAAACATATAGATGTCGAAGCATATCGTACGCGCAACATCGGCTTAGTGTATTCAGATTATTGAATAAAACTTTTTCATGCGAAGCTTCAATTGCCTCTTCGATTTTTCTACTGCTGTTGTTGTCTACGGTATAGTGGGGGGATAGGAGTTAATAAAACTTGGTGGACGAACGCGATAGCATTCAAAGATCCCTGACTGCTTCTCATGCTTCCCGGCAACTGCAGCTTATGTAACTGTAATGTTTACCAGGAAACGCTGGCGGCAAATGGTATACGCACGAAGGTGAGCTTTCTGGTGGAAACGCGGCCTCTTGCTTGGAATGGTATCTGGACAACGCAGCAGAACACGGACACAAGAAGAAACGACAGACGGAGACAAGCGCCAACCATCAACAACGAGATTTTAATCCGCGATCGGGCGTACTGAACACTTTCAAAAAGTCACGTGCACAGCGATATCAACCTCGAATATACGTAAATGACGGCACGTAAACAACCTTAAAACCGGTACATCAAGAAAACACCTAAGCCTTCCGTCCTCCCACGGCCTTTCGCACGACGGAAGAAGTCGCGTTCGCTCTTCGCCGTGCGTTCGCTTCACGTGAAAGTGCGCGTCCCTCGCGCGCTTTCGCTCGCACATACAGAAAACGGCGCGCGGCGACGATTTCATCGCCGTTTTACTCCATACGGAACCTCATGGCGACGGCAACGCCGACGGCAGAAATCCGCTAGGAGTGTCCATATAATTGGTATTGCAATAAAAAACCTAAATGATACAGTGCAAATGCGGTCAGCTTTCATGGTATGCGTAAGTAATTCAGTTCCTTCGCAGAGAGTGACGGTTTGTCTGACGAGCCTTAATCTGGCAATTATCCGTCCTGAGAAACTGCCAGCTCTTTGTAAAGAGCTAGCGCTTATGAAAACAAGCGGTTGTTCTCAAAAGCCAAGTGGTGGTTAACGTGCAATGCAAAATTAATCTGGAGCCCTTCACTACAGCGTGCCTCAGAATCAGGACTGGTTTTGGCACGAAAAACCCCAGAAAGACGAAGAACAGACTCAGAGTTACCAGAACGACAAATTTGACTAGTGCGTAGACGGGCCTCGCGGGCCTTACGAACAAATTTGCTCTTCTTGCGGCAACAGAAACTAGCCACTCCATGGACAACGTCCAAGTCAGAGAGAGAAACAGGGCAGTCGATGACATCCCTAATGGTTTTCAGTTTGCGTGACAGGAACGCAAAACGTACTGATACATTGGTCAGCGACCGAGAGGATTTGCTCTGTTTCTGTTATTAATCTTATACACTCGCGCTTATCCCTGTCTATAATAGCGGTGTCTTGTACAAAGAGGGTGACATGTAAGTACACCTTTTGCAATGAAAGGCAAGAAAACCGTCGCCTGTTACACTTCGTACCTTGTTTCTGTGCTTTCTTAAGCGCTCTTTGATGCATCTTCCGGTTTGGCTTATGTAGCATTTACCGCATGAACGGCGGAGTACGATAGACCATCCGTACGGCGCATCCGACGAACTAATCTGCGTTTCTTATCACACACAGACTTTTTTGTCCTCACTGGGTTAGTGGTTTTACCCAAGGTACTTAGCGTCTTCGGAGCTGAAAAAAACAACCCGCACGTATTGTCGGCTTCCTATCTTTTCCAGACTATGCGATAGCTGGTGAATGTGCGGAATCGGGGCGGTTTTTGTCATGGCCGCTAGCTCGCATTTTCACGGGGGCATTTTTTCCATGGTTCCTGTATGGAAAGCCTTTCCGCCACCAACACATGGTTAAGATACCCGGCCTCCTTAAGACGGCCAGACTGCTTCTGGAAACTGTTTATCATTAGGTGTGGACAGGATTTTTTACGGGCGTTTTTGAAACACATGTTATGCCCCTCTTCACCAACTTGGAATGGGCTTAATGAAATTGAAGAGGTTTGTTAGCTCGTGAGCTCTAAGTCCAGCAAGTACTATCAGTGGAGATAAACTGAACGTCAAGAAACCGTAGTGTATATCAGCAGGCACTTCAAAAGTCACCTCAAGAGGCCTCAAACACTCACAAAAAGTTGCAGTGGCTTAGCTCGGCTATGCCAGGACATACGTAGCGTTAGCAAAGGTTCAGCTGATTATTCTTAGCTTATTCTTAAGATTATTCTTATGAGTCAAACTTCTCCGTTCTTCTGCGCTGTTGAGCAGCATTTGCGCTCTCCTTCTCCATGGCTATACCACACTGGCAAACGCCAGTCAGAAGCGCAGCGGCTCCAGCGCAGTGTCAGACGGCGATTGCACAGCGAGCGCGCGCCGGCGCCAGTGCGTCTACCACGGCTACGACGTCACTCCTGTGGAATGCGCAGACCGGCGGCGGTGAGTCGCGCGCGGCGGCGGCGGAGTGCGCGAGAGGTGCCGGCTCCGGTGGCTCCGGTGCGCAAGCCGTGTGACATCACTGATCCTTGCGCATGCGCAGCACGGCTCTTGATGTGCCGCGCGAAACGGGCTTGGCTAGGCCAGTGTAGCTAACGCTACAAAAATTGTTAGATAGCACATTTTTCTAGGAAACTCTTACTAGGGCAATCCAGAAACACTAAAAAAAAAAAACGAAAAATCTAAGAGCTCCCTGAAAAATTGTTAGTACCGTGAGGCGTTCACACATGTGCCTACCTAATTGCGCTAAATATAGATTGCAAAGGACGGGAGCCAGACGCGACCTTGTGCAAAAATGTATTCTGCAGATGCGGCCTATTATACTGATGGACAAAAGTTGATAAAGGTAAAAACGCGATAATAGACAGTTTTAGTATAGCGTACGCAACTAATAGCGTACGCTATACGCTGTAGTGCAGCGTACGCTAAACAGCGCACGTTTATTGCAGCTTTAGTTGGCCTTCGAGATCTTCCGATCTCAGAGGCCATATGCCATCGTCGCACCTATCTCGACTTCACCGACAGGTGGCGCTGACATATCTCGAAGGTGACGGCAACAAAGAATATTCCCGTTGGATGGCGTGAAAGCAAGATGAATCTCATCTACAAAGGCAAAGGAGATAAGGATAAGACGAGCTCGTACAGGCCAGTTACAGTAACGTCGGTGATATATAGAATGGCAATGCAAGCCATAAAATTAGAACTGTCGAAGTGGGTGGAGGAAAACGGTGTATTGGGGGAACTACAGAATGGGTTCAGGCCAGGCAGACGCTTAGAAGACAATATGTTTGTACTAACTCAGTGCATAGAGATTTCAGTAGCTCAGAAAAGACCTTTATGGGTCGCATTTCTAGATATTAAAGGAGCTTATGACAACGTAGACAGGGAATTGTTGTGGGATATTCTTCAATATGAAGGCATAGATGACGATTTCGTGGAGCTGCTGAGGGAGATATATCGAGACAACCAAGTAGAAGTGGCATTGGAAGGTCGAAAAGGAAATGAAATGGTGGGAATTCACCAAGGATTGAAGCAAGGATGCCCTCTGTCACCATTGTTGTTCACGCTTTACGTCAAGGGCATAGAAAGACGACTGGAAAACAGCGAATTAGGTTTTGATTTATCCTACATGCGTAATGGACAAACGGTGCAACAGAAGGTCCCTGGATTGATGTACGCAGACGACATTGTGCTACTAGCGGACAATAAAAAAGATTTACAGATACTTGCGAATATCTGTGGGAACGCAGCGACAAATCTAGGCCTTAAGTTTAGCACAGAGAAATCAGGGATTATGATCTTTAATGAACACACGAGTAACTTCGTGGTGTCAATTCAACAGCAAGTAATACCCATAGTGAAGCAATATAAGTACCTCGGCGTACACATAAACGAAGGAAAGAATTACTCAAGCAACCACCAAGATAATCTGAAAATAAAGGGGAAGCGGAATGCAGCATTAATGAAACACAGAGCACTGTGGGGCCACAATAAGTATGAGGTGGTGCGTGGAATCTGGAAAGGAGTAATGGTGCCAGCGCTAACATTCGCAAATGCCATTATATGCTTAAAATCGGATATATTGGCGGGTTTAGAAGTTAACCAAAGATCAGTAGGCCGGTTGGCTTTGGGAGCACACGGTAATACGACAAATGAGGCAGTGCATGGAGACATGGGTTGGGCCTCTTTTGAAGTCAGAGAAGCACAAAGCAAAATTAGTTTTGAAGAAAGGCTCAGGAACATGGATGAAAATAAATGGGCGGCTAAAGTGCACAAGTATCTCTACATGAAAAGCGTGGACACAGAATGGAGGAAGAGGTCAAGGAAGTTGGCAACCAAGTACAGGATAATCGAAACTGTAAATAGACAACCAGGGGTCATCAGAAAGAAAGTGAGAGAAATAGAGACCGTGAATTGGATGCAAAGAATGGAAACGAAAAGGACAATGGAGATTTACAAGAATGAGAAGAAAGAAATTAGAAGGGAAAATCTGTACGATAACACAAAGGGCAGTGCCTTGCTATTTGAGGCTCGAGCCGGTTGCCTAAGGACGAAAACATATCGGAACAAATATTCGGAACTAGATGAGACATGTGTATGCTGCAGTAAAGATCCAGAGACCACTCAGCACATCCTAATGGAATGCGACGGGATCCACCCAGCGAGAACCGTAGGTAACGTGCAACTCCCAGAAGCGCTTGGGTTTAAAGTGGAAGGAAACATAAACAGATCAGCCGTAGAGATCAGCAAGAGACGATTAGAGTACTGGTGGAAAAAAAGCAGGGAAAAGATGGATACGACCTGATCTCTTAAAATCATAGGCAGTGGTACAAGCTAAATTTTTGAAAAAGGTATACAAAAATGCGAGATAAAGAACATGTGTAGTATACCTGATTAAATCAAGCAGGCTAGGTGACTATTTGTCGCCACCCCGTTTCAAAGGGGATGCCAATAAATCATCATCATCGGTTAAAGCCCCTATATAAAAAAGTAGCGTCACGCTTTGAAGAATGCCGCCGCCTCCTCGCACACCCTGTCCGAGGCCGACGCCGCGTTGGTATTGGCCTAATGGCATCACGTGGACCGCCGAGCCGCCGGACGCTGGCTGCGTTTGTTTACGATCACGCTCCGTCGCCATTTTCGCTTGATAAGCGTCTACCGACTGGCGAGGAGCGCACGTTGGTACCGTTGCTCTTCCTTGTTGTTTAAGTTTGAGAATGCGTTAAACTAAGTTTTGTGGCAAGTGCGACGTCGCTTCAAGGCATTTTCCATAACCATGGCTTGCTGCGCCTTTGGATGTCAAAATACTTCTACCAAAGGCAAGCGACTCTCCTCGATACCGTCCGGTAAGCGCGACGGGTTAAGAAGAAAGACGTGGATTCATCGAATTGGCAGGAAGAACTTCAGACCAACACCCTCCACACGACTATGCGAGGTAAGTTGCGAGTACGTGTACTTTGGTGTATTTGGACGAGTATTCGGCGCGCTTAATCGTTTTGTACGCCTACAGGCTTGCATGCGCGGGCACGCGAGCCTTCGCGCGTGCTTAGAATATTGGCAAGCGCGCATGTTGACCGCTTTGTATCTTGTAATGCCCTATCGAACCTTCAGAGCAGCGGTTGTTTGTGCCCTCTGCCAGCCTTTTTGCGTCATAGCTGATACTCGTCGCGAATTCACATGGTATGGACGGTGCGGATTATTTAGGTTACCGAGGGCTTGCTGGAGGCCAAGATGTTGACATTCGATCACAAACTTATTATTTACACCAATTCGCAACAAGATCTTGCGACACACGCTTGACAAATGTTACGTACCTAATTGTAGCGCACGCGATACATTCGGAGTCGTCATGGTACGGCGTTGGCGCTCGTTCAGGTACTTAAAAGAAGTTTTCAAACCAGGAATAAACGAAAACCTGCCGTCACTAAATTTATATAACCCTCCTTACAGAAATTCTATGCTGTACACGAAGTTACTCGAAGCTAGAAAGCAAACGCAAACGCTCAAACGCACCGCCTTGCAAGCGCGCATTCACTCTGCGAAAGGTCGTCTGCTACGCTCGAGCGGTGTAGGCGGCGCCACGGTCGAGGAGCGAGCGCGAAAGAGGAGAATCGAGGAGGAGGGAAGGTGGAGGAGGAGAGTGTCGCTACTTTTTTATATAGGGGCTTTATCGAAGGTTTCCCTCGTTAGGCTTCGTGTCGTTAAACGAGAAGCGATCTCGAAAACTCCACAAGGTTATCCATAATACACTGTTGTCGAAGCGGCCTGAGACTAAGCGAAAGCCGTTTTCGCACTCATTTGCTACGCACGAAGCGAATTCTACAAAAGCCACGCCAAATTGAATTCGAAGCGGGCAGCGGGTACCGCCGCCATGTTTACGTAAACTACGCAAGCCACGCAAAGACGGTAACACTAAATCTGAGAAATAGCGTGCGTACGCTATACGCTATGGGTCGGATAGCGTTCTGCGCATGCGCAGTGAAGACCCGCTATTTTATAGCGTGCGCAATGGTATAGCGTACACTAAACTAAAACTGTCTATAAAGACCCTTCTACTGAAACGCCTGCTTCTGTGAAAACCTTATGGCGCCTTACATGTCAATACAATCCTCGACACATTGAAGAATGCCGTTGTGCGGGATGGAGTAATACAATGCTTTGACTTTAGCTAAGATGGCCTTGAAGCCATTTTTGGCGTGACACCAAACAAAATCAAGGACTTCGTCAGAACATTCTACGAGGAACGGGTCATCTATCTCTAGAGCGCTCAGCTTTGAAAGTAGGTACATGGCAGCTTGCTTCTGCCATCGGCCCCTTCGGAAATTATAAACCGAAAAGGAACACCCTCCTTGTGTATCTTACCACTAAAAATACATCTAGGAACTTCTTATCTGATTTCACTATACTTTTTCTTAGCTTATCGTGATTCAACTTTCTGCAAATTGCACTTGCTCTCGCTGCTACTTTCGTAAGTGACACATCCTTGCGCTCATTGAACACTGCGGAAATTGCTTGACCAGCTTTTTCAGAGGAACAATTACAGGAAAAAATCGCACAACCGTCCTCTCTGTCGGCCCGTATGACACACAATGAATTACTCTTCAGGTAAGACTACGCGTTTTACGCAGCTTAGAAGGTTGCAGGTTGCATCGTAGCAGGGCGTCGAAGCCTTCCGAGTTCATCCTCACACCGTCTTCTTCCGGAGCTCTTTTGGACACTTGGTGTACTATGGACAGAAGCTCCGGTTTAGTCCTGCTGGTCAGTCAGTCAAAGAACTTTATTGAAAGGTCCTGCGAGTTTTTGGGACGGGCAAAAGGTCCCGCCTAGGTGACGGCCAGGAACATTTGAGTCCTAGGGGCTTCCTCGGCCTGCTGGACAACCCAAAGTTGATCTTCAAGGACAGAGCTGAGCAACACTGTCTCCCAGCGCGCGCGGAGGCGGTCGCGAGAGGCTGCATCCCTATTATTGTTTGTTATGCCTCGACATTCCCATAGCACATGTTCCAGATTGGCTCTAGAACCACAGTTTTTGCATTTATCTGTCTTGCATAATATCACTGGGTAAATGAGTTGTGAGACCGCCAGATTCGGATAAGTTCTCGTCTGTAACTGCCGCCATTCGACAGACTAGCTTATTCAATTCGGACCAAGACCAATAACTTTCCGCACACTGTTGGGAAGGCTGAAACCTGTAACGTGGACGTCACTGGTAGTGTTCTGTCGATCATTGTTCATGTGGGCCCATCGTAGCCTTAGTTGAGGTTGCCAAAGGAACTCGGTGACCTGATCAGCTAAGTGCAGGTGCCCCGCAAAAGATTCCTTGCGAGGCACGGTTCATATTCATCAAACATCTGCATGCTGAGGTAAAAATTAGGTGGAATTAAAATGTTGTTGATAGCGCTGGTATCTGTCTGTCGTTTATTCTGGTGTCCGTGTTTTGCTGCGCTATCCAGATAGCATTCCATGATGACCTGCCAACAAGCCCATATCGCCACCCTCTTGCGTAAGCCAATCCCTGAGGTAGTGCACAGCCGCGCCCAAAAACGACATCATTTTAAGGTATTTGTTGTTTCGCAGTTTTAATATTTCGGTTTGAGAACATTTAGCATAAAAGGCATGCGCTGTCGGTGTTTTGTTTCATGACATTGGTTTGTGGGCTGCCATTCCCAAAATTCCGTGGACTAACATTGTCAAGAATGCAAGACAAGGAATGAGCAATATTCATAGGCACCGACTACGTTGGGGGGGGGGGGGGGGGGGGGGTGTTGTAGTGGCGGGGGCTTCGGTGCTCGAGCCCTCCTGAGATTTTCCGGGGAAACAGAGCCCCCCCCCCCCCCCCCCCAGCGACCCGTAGCCTTCTCCCCCGCCCCTAACGTGTCATTGCCGGAGTTCTTTTACCCACATAATTTGAGGATTCTTATGCGCTGCCTCTACCTTTTCACTTTTGTTGTGACTAAAAGCTTACGTAAGCTTTTAGCCACAACAAAAGTGAAAAGGTGATGATGATGCCGTACGGCATCATTGTTGGCGTGGACGTGCATGATTTTATTTATTTTATTTTATTAATTTAAAACATACTGCAGGCCTTATAGGAGCCTGCAGTTTTTAGTTTATACTTTCGCTTTATTTCGGCAAATCCTGACAATAAGAGGTCATGCGCAATAGAAGCACCAGCGGCGGCGCTACCTCATCCGTGTTTCCTCTCTTCAAAACTTTTTTTTTAGATTACCGCTGAGAACACCAAGCACAGACATCATATATTTAAATATATACACAGGACAAAGTTTATTATATTTTTGAAATAGAACGAGGTAGCCAACTAAATGGATAACCTATGCCTAGATAATGAATATGTTGATGTATGTTCACCTCGCGTCAAATTACTTTGCGTGCTTTTCTGACCTTTAAAAAAAAACAAAAAAACTGCAGACTTCAGTGACCCCTTCGGCCGAGTCTTGTATCAACGGCATGTGAAACTTCGCACGTGAGTGATATTTGTCTCAATATTGATTCTCTTTCCAGTAGGCAATGCTAACGACTGGCGACAAAAAAGAAAAAAAGCTCTGCTAATTATTTACAACATTTACGCATTAGGGATGGAAACATCGCCTCTTGCATGCAGATGCCATAAATACGCGGTGTTTCAGCAAACGCTTTCAAATAATTTTTAAAGGTTGCCTGCAGCAGATAGCACAATTCTAGTTCATGAGCTGGTCTACTCGAAGAGGTGGACATTACTTGCACAAAAATTTGAAATGCATAATCGACTAATTAACAAAATTGTCCAATTAGGTTTTTAACATATTATGGCCCATGTTGCAATTTACAAATTCTAGCCGTGGAGTTCGCAAGGCGGATAGACTAGGAACTAATTCTCAGGATGGCACCAGTTTCGAGATATTAATTCCCGAACATTGCGGAGAAATGCATTGGCGTTCCAGTTACTTTTGTGCTTACCCGCCGTGGTTGCTTAGTGGCTATGGTGTTGGACTCCTAAGCATGAGGTCGCGGGATCAAAGCGCGGCCATGGCGGCTGCATTTCGATGGGGCGAAATGCTAGAACACCCGTATACTTAGATTTAGGTGTGCGTTAAAGAACCCCAGGTGGGCTAAATTAGTCCAGAGTCCTCCACTACGGCGTGCCTCGTAATCAAATCGTGCTTTTGCCACGTAAAACCCCATAATTTATATATCTATTCATACTTTTGTGCTCCGATGCATAAAACGACGTGTTGTTAAGAAAGTGACTGGCACGCCAATTCATTTCTCCGCAAAGGTAGAGAATATCTCGACACTGGTGTCAGCCTGAGAATTAGCTCTAAGCGTATCCGACCGAACTCCACGGCTAGAATTTGTAAATTGCAACATGGGCCATAAGGTAATTAGCTAAAAACTTAATTGGTTAATTTTTTAATTAGTCGATTATGCATTAAATTTTTTCGTGTAAGTAATGTCCGCCTCTTCGAGTAGACGAGCTCATGAACTAGAATTGTACTATCTGCCACAGGCAACCTTTAAAAATTTTTGAAAGTGTTCGCTGAAACACCTTGTATATAGAATTCACTCAGTAACCGAAATAATGCCAAGCCGGATTCACTCAAAATTAGAATAAGTAGAAGTCTAGAAGTCATGTGCAGCATCGCTTATACGCGGACTAAAAGTACTAAAAAAAGGAGTGCAGTTTAGCTGAGGGAAGGCGAAGCAGTATTAGTGATAGCGAAGTAGAAGACAATTACACGAAGGAAGATTCTTACCGTGTAAGTCCGTGTAAGGATCGCACCCATATAAGCGCCGCACCCCCGACTTGACAGTCAATATTAAAAAAAAAAAGACATCCAACCGAGAAGCAATCGCGTTCCGTGCGCCGATTCTGATCGGGCTCAACAGCGAATTGTCGCGCGCAGCGTACTTTCGCACGTCGCTACTGGATGTCGAGAGGAGGCGATCGCGGAAGTTTACGGCGGATTTCATACTCGTAGTTGGAAAAATTTGGTCAAATGGTCCGGTCCCATGAAAGGCCCGTCAAAATCGCAACAGAAAAGTGCGGCCCTTACACGAGTCTATACGTTAGTCATAGTGGCCATATATATATATATGGTAGTAAACATTCACCTAAAATTAAAATAGTATAGTGTAACGGACGGACCATGTAAACTTGTAAATACCTCACTGGATGACCTCGAGCACTCGCTTTCACAGCGCAAGCATTATGAAGAACGCCGGCAGCGGAGGCGAACGGTTCGTACAGCCGCGTGATTCACCGCAACTCTGAAAATTAGATTAATCATCATTATCTGCCTATTTTTATGCCCACTACTCGGCCTCTCACTGTCAGTGATCTGCAATGACCTCTGTCTCTTAACTCTGCTACACTAGGGGCGCGGAAAGACAGCCCGGCAAGGAAGACAGCGCGCATGAAGTTCGCAGCCATCCCTGCTCGCCCTTTATCATTGGACCCACCAATGATTACCAACAATCAGATATGGCACGTGGGCCATATAAGCATCAGCCGCGCACAGTCATTCACAGCTACGACAGGGCTAGAGGAGAAGACGCGTGCTCTTCTTCCCATTCGCGTTTGATTACGTGACCTACAATTAACGCGAATCTATATTGAGCGCGTGGGAAGATAATGCCCATCAAGCTGCCATCCCTTTCGGCTCACTGTTTCGTGTGATTTCCCGCACCCGTAGTGTATGGGTCGCTCATGTATATGGCTTTTGGATTGAATAAGGAGCATCATGGCGACGACAACAGCGAAAGTTTGCCTGGAGTGTCGACCTAATTGCCTTCGCCATAAAGAGAGAAATGGAAAATTGTAAATTAAGGGTATATATATATATATATATATATATATATATATATATATATATATATAGTCCGGAAAGAGAGTAGAGAGAGGAGGCGGAGAATTGGTAGAACTTGGATGCCCTTCCCATTCAGTCATCGAGGCTGTCGCGAAACGAGTGAACTTCAAAGTTATATGGGGTAATCTTGCTGTCGTTGCTGCTGTTATGGTAAATGCATGAACCCGGATGTTTTTCACTAATGCATAAATATAAAGAAAATGAAGGCCGAACTTGGCGCACAAGCGTGACCTTAACCCCCCTTTGCAGAAATGCACCTTGGAGCGCATGCTTGACTTGATCTAAATGACGCCTATCGTGAACGCGTCGAAGGCTATGCAATGAGCGTCTTGGGCACGTTCACGCCACGCGTCATTTAAATCAAGTCAAGCATAGGTTTCAAGTTGCATTTCTGAATACGGGGGTAAGTGTGTCAACAGAACTGTCTGGAACTTTCTGGCAGCACTCCACTGCGGGGAAGAAAAGCACAACGAAAAGTTGGAATGTGTGAATGCAGCGCACGCACACGCACAGTCTAGGGTGTCTTGATGCCCTCCTCGCCCACCGCTCCCCTTCCACTGCAAAGTCGCGTCTGCTCTCCGCGGTGCTTTCGCTCCCCGTGAAAGCGCGCGTCCCTCGCCGTCGCGCGCTTTCACTCGTACATACAGCATACGGCCAATGAGAGTTTTTTTCTATTGCCGGACGCGACCGTCGAAGAGTGAGCCCTTAACAGCTTCGCTGTAAAACATAATTCTCGTGTACTTAGATCTAGGTACACGGTAAAGAACTCCAGGTGGTCAAAATTACTCCGGAGCCCTCCACAAACAACATTCTATAAAGTTCTTTAAACGTTGTCCACAACGGCGTCAATCATGGCTCCAGTGTTGGTTTGGGACGTTAAACCCCACGAATAAAGCAGTCAAAACGTCTACGTGCCACACTGCACTTCAATAAAATTCATCCATTAGCTTGGAGAACTAGCAATGAGTTAAGCACGTCTGTGGTAAGTCGCGAGAAGTATCCACGCTGACAATCCCCTATAGATTACTTTGCGGCGGGCAACTGAAAAATGAATTGCTGAGCCGGGTCAGTCGTAACCTTTATTCTTCTTTTCCTCAGCACGATGTCTTGTAAAGTTTGGTCGCTGCGAATCAAGCGGCCGCGGCGTTCCGCGGACAGGTGTCGTGCGAGACGACGCTGTTGAGGAGCAAACCGTGGAGCATGGCGTTGCGGAAGCACAGGGTTTCGCCGCCTCTTCGCAGTTGAGATTGCTGCGCAGAGAATGTGAGAAAGAAAACACTTCATTGGCAAAGTGGTCAAATGTTTTTGTGCGCAAAGCCAGAGGGGCGTGTGTAGGCATGCAGGTCGGATGTTACAGACAATGGTATGTCGTACTGGACGTTCATTATTCTGTTATTCTGCACTAGCATACCGGTACCTCCTGTAGCTGTTTGTACATAGCTCTGCCGGGAAGTTGGCGCTTCCCAATGGTCAGTTGTGCCGCTCTATAAACAAAGCGACAGAGCTGACCCAGATATTGCATACATGTCATAGGGGCTTCATATTACACGTGTTTGTGCCGCACGATAAACGACTGACTATAAAGGAGAGGCCTGCTCATTAAATTAGAGAACTTGCAGGCGTAAGACGGGGTCAGCTAGCGCAAGACAGGGGTGATTGGAGATCTCTGGAACAGGCATTCGTCCCTCTGTGGACATAGAATAATTATTATTACGGTGAGTGTAGGCCGCACCAAGGCGAAAGACGAGAAACCCTCGCCCACATTACTTGGGAATCCGATCTCGGGCCACCCAAAATTTATACGCCTCAGATTCCGGCGCAAAAAGTCAGAGATTGGGAGACCTGGCTTGCCATGCAGCGAGGAAGAGGAGGCCCAAGTGGCGCTCCTCGACCAAGCACGACGGGCTGCTGAGGCCAGTGGAGCTCTGGTCTAGGGGCTAACACCCACCTGCTTCCCTAACGCTTTCCTTTTGCAATAAACGTGTTTCAATTCAATTCACGCGTACATTGCAACTTCATTCCATGGTCCACGGCGTACAAAATTGATCTTTCAGCCTCTTCCTCGAAGCACGCCGTGGGTGACCGCGTAGAGAGCTTTCCCAATGGGTTGTTAACCTCGTGCCCGAACAGCCAAATGGCGCATTTTTCTAAAGATTCGCCTACAATTTTTGACAATTCGTACGGTCGTTCATTTCCCAATAATGCCGATGTGACGGGGAAACCGCCGAAATGTAACTGCATGACCGCCAGATGCCGCAACGTGTCAGATCCGTATAAAATTCTGTCAAGATCCCTGCCACCTCGCGAAGCCAGTGGGGCGACATCAAAGCGGCGCTGTCACCCGTCCTCCGTTTGTGCCTATTTTCTGGCTTATCAAGCTATTTGCTTATTTATTTATTTATTTACAAAATACGGCAGGCTTTGCGGCCCAAGCAGAAGGGGCAAGGCATACATATAAGAACACAATACAATACGATCACTAGTATACAATTACAAGAGAAGGAAATAATTAGGAAACAAAACAGCACAGAACGGCAACTTGACTAAATTGTCTTAGGAAATATCATCGCAAGCGTAAGCTTCAAGTGATTCAACGGAGTCGATCAAAATGTAAGATATTTCATTTATCGGTGGTTCTGGGAAGGAATGAAAATTTAAATTGGTTAGTTCTGGCAAGGAAGAGAAGACAGAGGAAAGGTAAGGAGGTCAACAGGAAGCGAGTTCGGTTTGCTACTCTATGTGGGGGGAGAAAGGGGATAAAAAGAAAGAAGATTAAAGGATGCACTAGCAGTGCGAAATAAAGGTTTAGAGTGAGGATTTGTCGGGATGCTGAAAAAGGGACATTTGTTGGCTCGAAATCATGCGGAAGTGTGCGGTTTATTTACGAGAACAGGAATGAAATTCGTCAGCGCTCATTCAGTTACAAATTCCTCAAAGCTATAATTCAAGAAAACATGTTTAAATTTAGTGGTAGGTTATATGTAGGCGATGTTCAAACTGCATGGAATAATGGCGACTTTAGCAGTAAATTATGTATGTAAAGCATCCGGAGCCTCACAAGTATGTTTTACGAACAACGCAGAAATTATCCCGCAGCCTGGGGAAATTATGAATGCCACCGAGATCATATTTAACGAAATTTCGGAACAACATTATGCACTATATTCTTGTCACGTAATATATCTGAGGATGAATTCCTGCCTTGGTAAAAAATATATATTGACTAGTACGCGAAAGCGTTATATGCGGGCAGGTTTCAAACTGGCTAATCATTTATGCGGGCTAGATGATAATGTAGGTAATTTAATTTCCGGCAACTGATATTCTTATTAAAAGCCCTCGAACCAAACAGCTTCGCTGGAAATTAAGTTGTAATTCTGCAAGATTACAGAAATATGTCGTCTTTCTTTTTTTTCAGGAAAATTAAACAAATAGCTTTTCTCATAATTTTTTAGTGGTTCTGTTTAGTGCTCTTTTGAGCGCTCTGCCCCATGGAATGTTAAGGAAACAAAAAGTCGACAGACGTATTACTTTGCAGACTCACAACTCAATTTCCAGCGAAGCTGTTTCTTCCAAGTAGTTGTAATAAGAATTTCAGTCAGCTGGTTATTAAACCACCTAACTTAAATCGTTGCCCGTATATGACAACAGGAATGGGAAGGAATGAAAACTGTTTGAATAGGCATCAATGAATAGTCTGTTTGAAACCTGCCTTTAGGCATGAATGAATAGCCTGTTTGAAACCTTGTAGGCGTATAACGCTTTCGAGCACTTGTTAAGAAACCAATTACGAAAAAAGGACGACTAGGGTTAGTAATTATTTGCGACGTTTTCAATCAAGCTGCAGGCACGCGAAAGTTTCGCGACACATTACGCTTAACCTGCCCTTGTAGTACTATGGGAAACATTGTGGGTAACGGTAGTGTGATACTCCAGAACACCATACCATCTAATGTCAAGGCCGGCCATTTTCGCCACCCCGTAACGGCGTTCATTCCGAAATCTCTGCAGTGCCACAAGTGCCTTCGGTTGGGTCACGCCAGAGGTGTTTGTAATCACGCTGCAGTATGTGCACGCTTGGCTGGGTCCCACACCACGGAATCCTGCCAAGCAACTGAAGTGCCGAAACTGCAAAGGATCACATGAAGCCACATCGAGAACTTGCCCCCGAATCAAGAAGGAGTGGAGTATACTTAAGGAGATGGTAAGGGAAGCAGCCGATTCTGTGAAAGAACGACGCTCCCGCCGCCACCGCAGACGTTCCCCAAAGAACGCGAAAAAACCCCACAGCGCCAACCTAGTCCAGCGGCGTCATCCCCTCGAATTGTGAAACAGCAATTCATTGCGCGAGACCAGACGCAACGTATTGAATGACAAAGAAGCCCAGAAAACTGCTTATGACGTTGCCTGGCCTGGACTGCCAAATGCACGCCCACCTGCTGAGCTTGAGCGGCGTACGCCTCCTTCATCGAACGTACCTCTTGCTTCCGACAAGTTGCCTGAACAGGATGTGCAGGTGGTTATCTTGCTGAAGTCATTATTAGCTGCGATTCCCACACTTTTGGGAAATGCACAAACTTCGACTGCTCGATGCGCTTTACAAGTACAGGATGCTCTCGCTCCTGTGCTTGAAAGCTTGCATTAGAAACATGGCTCGCCCACTTCTGCAGAGGCGACCTTTTCAAGAAGACGTCAAGAATGCCTCAATTCTTCAGTGGAATGCGAGAGGCCTGATATCACGTATTTCTGATTTTCGCCAATTTGTATATGTAAATCGGTTCCCAGTGCTAGTCATCTGTGAACCAAACGTGAGAAATATCCTCAGATTATCAGGATACAAAGCTTTTACCTCCGCCATGTGTGACAAAATCAGCAAGGTCCTCGTTTATGTACGCAAAGAGCTCACCTACATAGCCCAGGCCATGCCTCCTCATGACGACAACCAGTATGTGTGCACCTTAGCATAAAGAAGAAGAGGCTCTCCTTCACACTCGTCAGAGGCTACATTTCCCCATCAAGCAGTTTAGACTACAAAAGGCTTGGAAATATTTTGACGTCGACCTCCAGTCCTTGGATCATCACAGGAGATTTCAATGCTCATCACCCACTTTGGGGAAGTGCAAGAACCAGTTTAAGAGGTCAGACTCTTGTATCTTTTGCTTCGGACCATGACCTCTGCCTTTTGAACATTGTCTAACATTCTTGAAAGGATCGTCGCATAGCAGCTGCCTAGACCTGACTTTGGTTTCGCGATGCCTTACTTCGAGCGTCTACTGGTTTACTGATTTGGAAACGCGCGGAAGTGATCATATTCCTACGTACGTTGCATCAAAAGTCTAAGCAATATGTCTTGCCCTATGGTCTCTCGAAAAATTGATTGGCCCGCATTTTAAGCCTCGGTGAACGCCGAATGCCAGAGTGGCCTTGCACGTAGCACAGAGCTTGTGATTGCGGACACGATGCATGCTGCAACGCGCTGTTTCTCATGGTCACGTGCTCGCACAGACTTCGACATTGAATTAGAAAGGCTTTGTGAAGTACGCCGGCGTGCCGAGAAGAGATACAGACGCACAAAGTCGATTCTAGACCTTAGGGAGGCCAGGCGCACGCAGAAGAAAATACGTCGTCGCAATGGACAAATTAGACAACGAACGATGACATTCATTCTGTAACTCGTTGGACCCCCGCAAAGCACTCTCTCGCGTATGGCGAACTCTCCAGGGCCTTCGCTCTTCTCAGCAACGCCACCCCTTTAGGCACTGGCACTCTACCAAGGCTGTCGAGAAGTGGATGTTGGAGAAGACTTTTGTGCGGAAATTGCAAGTGACAGAGTGCTACAAAGGACCTTGAATTGTACGAAGTTCCCCTCATGCAAGTTTCGGCAATGGACGAACCTTTCTTCCTGGAAGAAATGGAGGCTGTTTTAGCCATTTGCAGGCGTTCCTCTTCGCCCGGACCCGACAAAATAACGTATGCTGCTCTACGCCACATTGACCATGAAGCACGAGAGATCCTGCTGCATCATCTTAATGTCTCATGGAGTGACGGTGTTGTTCCCTCTGAGTGGAAGCGTAGCCGTCTTGTACCAATCTTAAAACAAGGAAAGTCTCCCCTTGAACGGAAATCCTATCGGCGTATTGCTTTCGCCAGCAGCGTTGGAAAGTTGATCGAAAGGATGATCCTCACGCGCCTCGAGTGGTTTCTTGAACATTACAATGTTTATCCAGACGCGTTGACAGGCTTTCGTCGTTCGTCGGTCGACAACGTCATTGATCTCGTGTTGTCGATTCAACAAAAGAAATCATTCAAACGCCTCTCTGTAGCGCTATTCTTAGACGTGAGGGGCGCTTATGATAATGTCTCCCACGAAGCAATTCTTGAGACGCTCGTGGCTGCTGAAATCGGAGGCCGCACTTTTCGGTGGATTCGGAGCTACCTGACCCAAAGGAGCTTCCTTGTAGTCACTGAGGATGGTCAAACTACCGACCACTATACCAGCCGTGGGGTTCCACAAGGTGGCGTTTTAAGCCTAGTTTTGGGCTGGCGGAATCCTTGCCACAGCCTGTCAGTCTATCAATTTACGCAGATGACATCTGCATCTGGGCTTCCGGAGTAACTCGCCCGCAAGTTCGCGCAAGGTTACAAAAGGCTGCAACGATGACGTCTACTTATCTTCAGAGACAAGGTCTCGGCGTTTCAACAGAAAAATGCGCATTAGTCACCTTCACGCGCAAATCGATAGCTGAATACCCTGTGTCTATTAACGGCCAGCCTATTTTGTACAAAAAAACATCGGTTTTCAGGGATCACTGTCGACCGCGACCTCTCCTGGAGCCCCCATGTATCCTACCTAAGGAAAAGACTCCTCTCGATCAGTCACCTCTTCAATTCCATCGCCGGAAAAGCATAAGGACCGTCGGTGCGTTCTATGCTGCAACTATACAAAGCGCTCTTCATAGGTTTCTTGCGTTACAGCACTCCGGTGTTGTCAAGCGCCCGGAGGACAAACCTAAGAGTGCTTGAGAACATGGCAAGCTCAAGCACTTAGAACTTGTCTTGGCCTACCGCGATGCGCTTGAACAGCCGCAACAATTGCCATCGCCAGGGAACATCCATCAGAACGTATGTCGCCACAGACATCCTTCGAAATAATCTTCGACACCTTTCCCGACTACAGTCTCAACGCCTTGCTTCGCTCTCGGAAAGTAGACCAGATGCAACTTTTTCAGGCATTGTAACCTCCTATCGATCTTTTCTTCCATCAGACTTCACACCTACAGCAAGACCACCTTGTCCTTTGTGGTGTCTCCGGCAGACACAAGTGCGGCTCTCCATTCCAGGAGTTACAAAGAAGTCCGACTTGCCTACTTGTGCCCTAAATCAAGCTGCTCTACACCTGCTGCATGATTACTACTCTGATCGAATTCACATTTATATGGATGGCTGTTCGACTCTGACCAGCTCTACTGGTGCGGTAGTTATTCCGTCGGCATCACTCTGTAAGAAGTTCA
This sequence comes from Dermacentor silvarum, assembly GCF_013339745.2. NCBI lineage: Eukaryota > Metazoa > Arthropoda > Arachnida > Ixodida > Ixodidae > Dermacentor > Dermacentor silvarum. The sequence continues at coordinate 118,946,289 of NC_051160.1, read as the reverse complement.
AGATCAGTCACGTCACAACATCGTCAATGTCTGAACTTGCCTCCCTCCGTAGCGCAGTGCTTTATGTGCACGAACAATCACAAAATAATTGACCTATATTCTGTGATTCAAAGGCAGCCCTGCAGTCACAGTTATCAGCTCTGCACCACAGCCCACACGAACAATTGGTAGCAGAGATACGATTACGCTACCATCAAGCGGTGATTAGAGGCCACGACATTGTATTTCAGTGGGTACCTGGGCACTGAAACATCACTGGCAATGAATGTGCCGACAAAGCTGCCCGTGAGGCACATGACGAATATGAAAAAATCTCAATATCATTGTCAAGAACGGATGCAGCGTGGCATCTCAGCAGTCTTGCCAATACTATCTCTAAGAAAATGGAATACACCAGAGTTTACCAACCGGCGCCTACATGGACCTACAGATGAAATTACAACTTTACCCGGTTTTAAACGACAAGAAACCTTAGTGTGCCGCCTGCGAATAGGAGTTTCTTTTACAAACTCCTATTCATTCCTAATTGGAATAGCGGACAGTGCCAACTGTAGTACATGTGGTGTTGAGGAAAACCACCAACATCTCTTATGTGACTGCCCCAGATACGAAGATGAGAGGATTGCCCTTCGGACTGCTTTGGGGCACTTAGACGACAGGCCTTTTACGGAGGAAGATCTTGGGCCCGTGGCCTCGTGCGTCTTCTATGTACAGGGATACAACGGCGCTGCTGCGTTTTTTGAAGGGCACAAGCTTGTATGACCGCCTGTGACGAAACTCAGCGATGAACGCTTGACTGTAAATGTGCAAGGTGTGAACTTCTCTCTTCCTTCTCCGTCTTTCAATCCCTTCTCCCCATTCCCCAGTGCAGGGTAGCCTACCGGGCTCAGCCTGGTTAACCTCCCTGCCTTTCCCTTATGACTTTTCTCTCTCTCCAGAACGGCTGAGTAATAACTTTACTACAAAGGCTTTGATTAACCTGCAGAGGACAAACATTCATTCTACGTCATTCATAACATGCTTCCGACTTTAACAGAAATATAAACAACCTGCCTCGCATAATTCACCGAAGAGACCGGGAATACCGAACACACGTTTCGTATAACCCATGAAATGTGAAGAAAACGAGTGTTCGGGACTTATTTTGAAAAATGGGTAATTATATCTTGCACACTTCCGACTTTCTGTAGCCGCCACCCATAAAGCGGCCCCCGTTTTTCTGTAATCGCTGCCGTATTTGGTCGTCCCAGGGGAAACCGTACGAGGGTTTCACATGACTACATTGAAACAGACTTAATACGAGCGTTTGGAAATTTTCATTCAGACCCCCTAAATAACTCGCACATTTGACAGTTCGCCTGCTTGTGGCAGTTCCTCAAAATGTAAACTTTGTTGATGATCTAGTTCTTTTTTTTTTCTAGAAAACCGTGAGAACAGGCATATAACGTTTTCGAGTGCTAGAGTCTCTTATAACAGCTATATGTTCGCTGTAGTAGAACTAAGTCTGAATTCACAAGGATATTCCTTCGCAAGTGCTATTTACCATTGATTGGCCGCCTTTGCTTATACGTCCAGCATGAGATGGACTGAACTCTCTTGCGAATAATTCTAGCGTAAAACGTTTTCGTGAATACGGTCTTCTTTATTCATACCTGCCAACTCTCCTGAATGTTTCGTAATGTTTACGAATTTAGGCTCGTACTACGATTTTACCAATGTTGCTTCAAGTTTTACGAAAAATTAGTTCTGCTCGCGAAAGAAATTCGTGGGTCCGCAAGAATCATACGAGAACCGATTACCAGCGAAGCTGTTTAGGCTGCATACATGGGCTGTATACATTACGAAACTATACAGTTTTTTTTTTTTTCATACAGCACCACACTACGCAGATACCGAGCTTGATTGCCCGCTTCGCCCCGTCAAACGCGATATTATCGCGGCTCGCTGTTCGCTTGCAAATGCAACTGGAAAAGACACGACCACTAAAGCTATCGACAAACAGGCGAAATGCGAACACAAAAGAATTCGGCAGAGGCACTTAGGACTGCTTACGCGTCGGAATGCGAAAGCATTATAATCACTTTGGTGAAACCTTTAGTCAGCCAGATAGCTGCGACGTGACGTGTGCAATCATGCACGCACTAGGCACACTTTTAGTGATTCAGAGCCGTGGAGCCGCCGTGGCTTCGGGGAATCGTGCTCGTCCCGCAACCCAGGAGCCCGGGTACGATTCCCACCCAGAACCCAATTGTACCAAGTTTTCTTTTCAAACTGAATTTTACTTTGTTTACAGAAACCTCCGTGAGAAATTTAACGTCAATCCGAACATTTTTACTTGTTTTTACTCTTTGCGCAGTCGGCCATTCGCGTCCACGCGCCGTGATACGGACGTGAGCCGGCCAGGGTACACCTTCCTGGGAACGCATGCGGGGGATGCATGCCGAACCTATAGAAGTAAACAGCTTCGCTGTAAATATTTTAAAGGGGTCGAAAGAAGGTGCGGCGCAATATTTCGAAAGAGTGCATGCGAAAACGAAGTGAAGGTTGCAGGTACCTATACGGCGCCTTCGCGTGGCAGCTCAAGGCCTAAAGCATACCTTCGTGTGTGCTTTTCGATGTCTGCAGAATGCGAACAGCTATTTAGTACTCCAACGAAGGCCCGAACATAGTTTCGCCCATTGATCTTCGACCATACCCTAGAAAGTTTACTGATGTTGAAAGGGCAGCCCCCACCCTGCAGAGGGGTACTTACTTCGAACAGTTCCCGAAGAAGGCAATGTCGCCAACAGCAAAATCGCAGGAAAGTCGCTGTCATGGTCGCGTGATAAAAGCAGTGTTTAGCGGCCGCGTCACAGTGATCAATGAGATCAACAATGTGTTCCTTGTCAGTCCTTACTTTTCCGAAGTTTACTGCTGCTTCTGTGCCACGTAAAATAGGAAAATAAACGTCAGTGAATGTGTACGTACAACAAAAGGTGGGTGTTCAGGGCAAACATATAAAAACAATGCGTGACGACTCCCCCCCCCCCCCCATCTCATGGATTATGTCCGCGGTTTTTTACGAATTTTGTAGTTCACAGGTTGGCAAGGTGGTTTGGTTGGTAACAACTTTATTGATAGTCCTGCAGAGCTTTTGCCGACGCGGCCTTAGGTCACCCACGTGGGGACGTCGAGGTGTTGCCTCGTCGCCTCTCGCGGGCCAGCTGGACGGCCCAGAGCTGATTGCCGAGGCTGGGGCTGCGCAAGGCAGCGGCCCATCGCAGAGGAAGGGTTCCGGAATTATCACCGTGCGGGTTTTCGTTACAGTCCCAGAGCATGTGAGTTAAAGTGGCTATCTCAGTGTGGCAGACCTTGCATATATTTGCCGTTTATGTGCCGGGGTAGAGTCTGCGGTATTGTGCCGGGTTATGGTACGTTATCGTCCGCAGTTGTCTGAAGGCCACCGCCTGCGCCCTGTCCAGCTTGTCGCTGGCTGGAGGGAACGTTAGTATGCTTCATCATTAAAAGAGAGGGGGGATACAAGGAAAGCAGGGATGTTAGCCAGGCAAGAAGTCTGGTTGGCTACCCTACGCTGGGGGAACGGAATTGAAAAAAAGCCCTGGCGTTACTCCAGCCGAGTATACAGGCAAAGCGGACCGCGGTTCCCAAAGTCACCACCAGAGGTCACGGCTTGAGAAGGCGCGAGAGAGCGCACGTACCATTCTGTTGAGCGAGCCGACGCACACGTAGCCCGCGTCGTCGTTCTCCCCCCTCTCCGGCACCTTGTCGTGGGCCCACTTCTTGCCCGGCAGGGACACGGCCCACTTGCTGTGGTCCTCGGTGTTGTCGAAGGCCAGCGACGCGTTGCTCGACGCCTGGTCGAAGCGCATCTGCAGCACGTCCAGCACCCGAGGACCGCCGCCGGCGCCGTTGCATGCCGGCGGTAGCTTGCCGCCGCGACCGTTGCGCCACGTCGAGGCCAGCACGTCTGTCCGTAGGGTGACGCCCACGGCCGCCTCGTAGACGTCTGCGAGTGGCCCAGGTACCTATACTGGTAGTACGTCGTCGAGCGGCTGTGTTATACTCCTGTCACACGGCACATGTAATGTCATTTGCAGTAAATGACATTCATACCGAATGTAATTGCGGTCTTGCGTTCCCAGTCTACACGGGTAAACAAAATGGCATTCGCAATTGATTGCAATGTTTATCGGCAGGCTGTTATGATAACTAAACCTTACAAATCGTGCTTCTTGTTTACATATTTTCACTATATTGTTAGCAATACAATCGTAAACATTGGATGGTTATTTGAAAATATATTACATTTCGTTTTAACTTATCGATTTTGTAATTTTTTGCCAAGCCCCTGTCGTCGAGATTACACAAGTCATGCGTGAATGAGTTCGGGAAACTCATTCAATGGGCGAATGCCATTAGCTGTGAATGTCATTCACTATGCCCGTGTAGAAGCAACAAAAATGGCATTAACACGTAATCTCATTCGCTGCGAATGACATTACACGTGCCGTGTGACAAGGGTATTATACCGCTAATTGAGCCGCAATATCAGAGCGATGAACGTGTATACATTGGCTGACTTGAGCGTCAGAAACAAGCCTAGATCTACCGTATCTGCGTGTCTCGCATTCTCCCCAAAACTCTTGTAAAGGCGGGCCTTTCACGCTTTCTCAGTAAACTTTCATTTAAGAAAACAAAATTGGCTGTTGAACGTGCAGTGTACTTCGAAAACAGCCAGTCGATTATTGAGGAAATATTGAATTATGTGAATTGCTATTGTCAAAAACAAAGAGATTCTGCAACATAAGCTGTCAAAAGCTGTCAAGACGGCGTCTTTCTTGGAAGGATATTGTTTTTTCTTATTTACATGCTTAGCGCGTATTAACCGATTTGCGTCCCCAGTATACTGAGAAGTGCTTTAAAGCTTATAAAACACAGTTCAAACGTAATTATTTCCGTTGATGCTTGTGATTCTGAGGTGGTATGTAGGAGAGTGCAGTGATAGGCTAGGTGTCACAAGTGATTATGACACGCCACATTACTATGCATATGAATACAACCAAGGACACCCCTGTTAGGACTCGCTTGTTGTCGGCCTCAATCGCCACGCTAAACCCGCTTGCAGCTACAACACACCAGTACCACCACCAAGGCTCGCTTTAGCAATGTCTCAGCTCTTTCAAGAGGCGAATACGACGTCAAGGGAGGCACATCAGGGGGGCTAATTTGCGTGGATGCGACTCTCTCCCCTCCCCCCCTTCCCCCCATTGCAAGGCACCATTATATATCCTTGAAACCACTACAGAACACCCCAAGAGTACGTCACATTTAGGCCTGTTTACAGCCATGCTTCTTCTTGTTCGAGAAAGAAGCTCGAGAAACAAGTTAAGGACCGCACAAAGAGCGATGGAACGAAAAATCTTAGGACTAACGTTAAGAGACAGGAAGAGAGCGGTGTGGATCAGAGAACAAACGGGGGTAGCCGATATTCTAGTTGACATTAAGCGGAAGAAATGGAGCTGGGCAGGCCATGTAACGCGTAGGATGGATAACCGGTGGACCATTAGGGTTACAGAATGGATACCAAGAGAAGGGAAGCGCAGTCGAGGTCGGCAGAAAACCAGATGGGATGATGAAGTTAGGAAATTTGCAGGTGCAAGTTGGAATACGCTAGCGCAAGACAGGGGTAATTGGAGATCGCAGGGAGAGGCCTTCGTCCTGCAGTGGACATAAAAGAGGCTGATGATGATGATGATGACAGCCATGCTACATGCCTGTATCTTTCGCACTCTTTCCTACCGCCGATGATGGTGTACAGGGTCGTCCACTCTTAGTACGAACACGGCGCCGTGTGGCCGCACTCCGCGGAGCGCCAGCGCACATGGCGCGGCCGCGCATCGAAGCTAAACGGCGCATGCGCACAGGGGCTTAGAGGTGGGCTGCGTGTCGTCTGCTAAAGTGCGCGAGCGCTTGTGCTTTAGCAGACGACAGGCGGCACAAACACGGCTCGCTCGCGTGAAGCCGAACAGGACGGTCGTGGCCGAGTGGAGCTCAGCGCAGCAGGAGCAGTGAATAAGTTCAATTTTTGTTTATTCTTATTTGGTTGATAGAAGTGTTAGGGTACCCGAGCTATCTATATATATTGTTTTTCATGCTTTTTTAGTTTCTTGGCTAGTTTGGTAGGACGTTAGTAGGTAGCGAATAGTTCAATTTGTTTAAAATTTATTTTTTTTTTTTTTTTGGAAGCGGGTTGTGGCGCACGTGTTGCATGGTGAAAGCAGTGTAAAGCGGCAGTTTTAAACCGCGTTAGGGAAGCTAGCGGAGGTAGCCGGATAGCGAGTTTGCCGTACGGCTTACCGTGGGGCCTTGTTCAGGTATTTTATTGGGCTTTCTCGTTAGGTGGACGGGTGGACAATGGCGCGGCAGGCTAGGAAGGACAGGGGTGATGACGAGCTGGTGCAGTGCGAGGAGTGCAAACGTTGGTGTTATTTGGACGAGACGCACTTCGCCAGTTTAGCCGACGCTGAGGAGGCTAGCTTCGCGTGCAGGTCGTGTGAAGGATTTAAGGGAGCTGTGCGGCGGATGGAAAGGGAATGGGCAGCCAGTGTGGAAGAGCTCAAAGGGGAGCTGAAGGTGGAGCGAGAGCGGCGAATTGAGCTCGAAACTCGGATCGGCGAGTTGCTTCACAGGGAGGGGGCCGAGGCCGTCCTGGTAAAGCGAATAGCTGGCGAGCTACAAGAAGAACGGGAAAAGCGGGCCGTGCTGGAAGAGCGAGTGGAGGCGCTAATGGTACAGGCGGCGCGTAATCCCGGGTCAGCTCAGGCGGGCGGCGGGGACAGCGCGGACACTCAGGCAGAGGCATGCCATGAGAGCAGGGAGGGACGCCTAGGGGCCGTTGAACAGCAGGCGAGAGCCGGCGGCAACACGGCGGTTCCACAACTCTACAGCGAGGTAGTGCGGCAGGCTTCAGGTGGGAAGGGACGAACGGCAGGGAGCACATCGTCACGTGTCAGTGGCGCAGGGCGGGTGGAGAACCAGCTAGCGCGAACTGGAGGACGACAATCGCAGGCGGGAGGCAAACGTGTAGAGCGAAGGGTCCTAGTGGTGGGGGACTCCAACGTAGCTAGGGTTAAGGAGGGCGTCCTTACAACAGTGAAGGCAGACGGGCGGGTGAGGGTGGAGGCCCAGTCAGGGAAGTGCATGGTTGACGCAATGGAAGAAGCTCAGAAGGTGGTATCAGACAACCTCGAGCATGAACATCTGGTCGTTATCCATGCTGGTCTCAACGATGTGCTGAAGGGAAGGAGCCAGAACCTAAACGGACAGTTAGAGGTTGGGTTGCGTAAACTCAGAGAAACCTCTGCGAAAGTGCATGTGACCATATGCACAATCCCACATGTCCGGGGCCAGGCTAGCGCGGTGGAATGGAGGGTGCGTGAGGCTAACCGGGTCATTAGGGGTCTGAGCAGACCACTTGGGTACGGTGTAATGGAGGTAAACCGGGAAGTGTACGAGTCTGGCTCCCAGCCTTTTGCACAGGATGGCATTCACTACAGTGGTGCCACGGGCGGGAGCGTAGGTAGTAGGATAGGGCGCCAAGCTACGGCTTTTTTGGGGGGACCCAGAGCCCTAAGACCACCAGTGTAGACGAAGACGGACCCAGAGAGGCTCCAAGATTCAAGAAACGTAGAATCGGTAGAAGAAATAAACGTAAGCACCAGGGGCAAGGTCATTCTGACATAGGTTACATTAACATGCAAGGTGGCAGGAATAGGCTGAAGTGGGAGGAGATAGACGAGCAACTAAGGCAAGAAAAGCTGATGGTATACGGGTTTGTGGAGACACATCTTAGGGACATGGAGCAACCTCCCTGTAACCCTGACTATACATGGGAATATTGCAATAGAACAGAGGGCAGCAGAAAAGGTGGTGGAATTGGTGCATTTATTCATAAAAGTATGAACTGGCAAAGGGTCAAACAGGAATGCAAGGAGCATTTATGGCTAAAAGGGAAAGTTGCAGGAGAGCAGACACTCCTTGGCTTTGTATACCTGTGGACAGGAGCAAATGCCAAAGAGGAAAACAAAAAATGCTGGAATGCATATCAAGTGACATTAATGAGCTAGGAGAAGGGTGCGAGATTATTATACTAGGAGATATGAACGCACACATAGAAGACATGGACGGGTACACAGACTCAACAGGCAACATGATGCTGGATATGTGTGAAATGCATGACTTAGTTGTATGCAACAGTACTGAGAAGTGTGAAGGGCACATAACATGGGAGGTAGGGAGCCTGCAGTCGACGATAGATTATGCACTAATGTCACATAGGATGCACGATAGGCTAAATGTAATGAGCATAGATGAATATGGCTCCAGAAGTCTAGGTAGTGATCACAAACGTATTAAGGTGAGTTTTAGAAGGGAAATGAAAGTAGGTAGGAGGCAAGATGAACAACCAGGTGGGATATTTTACTCGGAAAAGCAGCTTGAAATAGCAACCCAGCAAATTGAGAAAGTAATTTCAGAGGACACAAAAACAGAATGGACATATGCAAATTTAACAGGACTATTTGAGCTAGAGCTTACTAAGGTACGAGTCAGGACAAAAGGGAACAGAAGACGTAAACCCAAGAGCTGGTGGGATGAGGAGGTTAAGAAGGCCATAGAGAAACGCCAGGAAGCATCCAGGGAACACAGATATTCAAAGCAGAGGGGTGAACCAGAAGCTGATGTAGGCAGAAAATGGAACAACTTCTTAAGCTGTAGAAGGGAAGCATCCAATTTGATCAATGAGAAGATCAGAAGAAAGGGGAGCCAATGGTTGTCAGAAGTAAACAAAAAGGATAGAAAAGCAGCAAAGAAATTTTGGAAACATCTCAACTCCTTGAGTAATAAGACTAGTCTAGAGCAGAGGTTTATAGTTACAGCTCAAGGTGTTCGACTAGAGGGAGATGAGGCAATGGAACATATAAGAACAATGATGACAGAAAAATTTAAAGAACGAAACATAGCATGTGCTCAATCAGGTGAGGATGGACTAGTCAGTGCAGTGGCTCCACTGGCACAAAGCGAGTGGGAAAGGGCAGAGAAGAGGGTTCCTAGTAGCACGTCGACAGGTCCTGATGGCATCCCAATTATGTTGATAAAGACATTGGGCCCAAAATCTAAGAAAGCATTAAGAGAGGCAGTGAGCAAAATGATAATGGACGGTAAAGCCCTGACGGGTGGAGACTGAGCAGGATGAGCATGATATATAAGGGAAAGGGGGACAAAGCCGACATAAACAACTACCGTCCCATAACAGTGACGTCAGTGGTTTACAGGGTGGTGATGCAGATTATAAAGGACAGACTGCAGGCATGGGTGGAGAGCGAGGAGGTGCTGGGGGAACTACAAAATGGGTTCCGAGAACAAAGAAGGTTAGAAGATAATCTGTTCTCATTGACACAGTGTATTGAAATAGCAGAAAAGGAACACAGGCCCCTATGGCTTGCCTTTCTGGATATCAAGGGAGCATATGACAGTGTAATCCAAAAGGATTTGTGGGACATACTGGGCACTCTAGAGGTGGAAGATGGAGTAAGAAATCTTTTAAAAGATATCTATAAAAGTAACAAGGTGCTTATAAAATGGGAAAACAAGGTATCTGGGCCTATAGAGATACAGCAGGGGCTTAGGCAGGGGTGCCCTCTGTCACCTCTGTTGTTCATGCTGTATTTACAAGGATTAGAGAAAAAATTAGAGAGGAGCGGACTTGGCTTCAACCTTTCCTATTCCAAGCAGGGAGAATGGATTAAACAGTCATTACCAGGACTGATGTATGCAGATGACATTGTACTTATGGCTGACAGCAAGGAAGACTTGCAGAGATTAATGGACATCTGTGGTAAAGAGGGAGATAGCTTAGGTTTGAAGTTTAGTAAAGAAAAATCGGCAGTCATGACTTTTAATGATAATCAGGGCAGCGAGCATAGGATACAGGAGGTTACGCTGGAGGTGGTGGATAAGTACAAATATCTTGGAGTGTGGATAAACAATGGGGCTGAGTACCTAACGGAACATGAAAAATATGTGACGGCTAAAGGTAGCAGAAATGCAGCTGTGATGAAAAATAGGGCACTGTGGAATTACAATAGGTACGAAGTGGTGAGAGGGATTTGGAAAGGGGTGATGGTCCCTAGTTTGACTTTCGGCAATGCGGTCCTGTGCATGAGATCAGAGGTTCGAGCAAGGTTGGAAGCTAAGCAGCGAGGGGTAGGTAGACTGGCTCTGGGAGCACACGGAAATACACCAAATCAGGGGGTACAGGGTGACATGGGATGGACGTCATTCGAGGGCAGGGAAGCCAGCAGCAAGATAGAATTTGAGGAGCGATTGAGAGAGATGGCAGAAAAGCGGTGGGCAAGGAGAGTTTTCAGTTATTTGTACATGAGGAATGTTGATACAAAATGGAGGAAGCTGACCAGAAAACTGTCAATCAAATATTTGGACTGCAGGAGGGGTGCAAACCAGGAAACAGCGGTTAAGAAAAAGGTTAAGGAAACAGAGAGGGGTCTGTGGAAAACAGGGATGCAGACGAAATCAGCACTGGGCACATACCGAACTTTCAAGCAAGAAATTGCCAAAGAAAATATCTACGATAATTCTAGGGGAAGCTCTTTGTTGTTTGAAGCCAGGACGGGAGTATTGCGGACTAAGATGTACCGAGTCAAGTACCAAGGTATAGACACGTTGTGCTGTGCGTGTGGAGAAGAAGAGGAAACGGCTGAACACCTCGTACTTTTCTGTAAGGGGCTTAACCCTACAGTGCAAGGCAACGGGGCTGATTTTTTCAAAGCATTGGGGTTTAGGGACAGTGAAGGCAAAATAGACTTTAAGCGGGTAGAAATAACCAAACAGAGGTTATCTGATTGGTGGATAAAATTAAGGCAGGGGTGAAATTTCACCCACCACAAAGTACAAATTATGTTAATAGCCATGGCTAGGTGGCGTATGCCACCGCCCGATTTAAAGGGTTCAGCCTCATCCATCCATCCATCCATCCATT